>NW_028247606.1:0-10000 GCF_964263255.1 Lissotriton vulgaris
CAAACTATTTCCATCTGATAAAATCAGATTGTCTTGCTTACACGCGGTACCTAGGTTCCGTATTTGTTAAAAATTTATTGAATAAGGACACCGAATAGTAACTTTGTTTACAAGCCAGCTCATATACGAATGGGGACGCCTTCGTCTTCCCAGTGGCTAAAAAATGCTGTTTCTTTTAAAAGGGACCAAATCGATTCCCGCGCGTAATCTCCGTGGTGTTCAATAGACAACCTTTCTTTTTTGACAAAGTCGATATAAGCGAACCCCCAAACAGCTGAGACGCTGTCACCGAGCGGCGAAGGACTAGACACCAGTCACTGTCGAGCTGACTTTAACTCACGCCGCCGTGCACTGCGAGTGACCTCACATATGACATCACTGATGGTATCTCAAATGGCAGCGCTGATGACATCACTCATTACATCATTAAGCCATTGCTACAGCGCCCACAGGGTCCATGGATGTGAAGTACATTCAACATTCGCCCCCGTGGGGTCCGCTCTCTCAGGGGATCAATGTGCCTTCTGCAGGGCCATAAGTTTGACCTCACGGTCACAGGTTCAAATCCCAGCGCGTTCACTCAGCCTTTCCTCCTTCCGAGGTCGATGAAATGAGTATCCCTGAGTTGGGTAACAATAAACCCCTGTTATTCAGCGCCAAGATGCCCCGTCAGGGGTGAATGTGAACTTTACAAATACACATCTTGTGGCCAATATTCTATTCACCTTGACGGGATTCCCCTCTTACATACGCCACATCAGTTTTAAGTCCAGAGCTTGTTAGGAATGCATCTGATTGTGAACATATCTTCTGCATCAGCCCGCGCTGAACCTGCAGCGCTATCATGGTGTGTTGTGCTTTTTGGAGCTATTTCTACTTAAAACGTTAATAATTCATATGCCGGGTAAAGAGGAGCTAGACGGATCGTTCACTCACGGCAGTCACTCACGAGCAGTCACAGCAGTCATTCACATGCACCCAATGCAGTCACTAACGTGCACTCACGGCAGTCAATCACATGCACCCAATGCAGTGACTCACGTGCACTCATGGCAGTGACTCACGGACACTCACAGCATTGACTCATGTTCACTCACGGCAGTCATTCATGTGCACTCATAGCAGTCACTCACATACACTCACGGCAATCACTCACGAGCACTCATGGCAGTCACTCATGAGCACTCACGTGCACTCACGGCAGTCATTCACATGCACTCATAAGCACTCACTGCACTCACTCAGGAGTACTCACAGCAGCCACTCACTCAGGTGCACTTGTGCACTCACGGTAGTCACTCGTCTTTTTCTGCTAAGAGCGAGGGTTTACGCTTGTGATGCATGGACCTTGAGAGGCTGCGTATCGGGTTAGCTCGCTTTCTGCACTAGTTGCTTTTTTGCACATGTCATAGGCTGCAACTCTGTGTTCTCTAGCTTTTAAAAATACAAATCTGCTTTTAACTCCTTTCATGCTAGTGGCAGAACCACTCCGTCACGAGCCACGGGTGGCATGTGCTCATGACGGAGTGGTTCCGTCACGCCACAGCCGCTCAGCCCACGCGGCACTGATTCCCCACCTGTGCGGGCGAATTAGTGAGTGGGCGGAGCCGTGACAAAACCATTCCGTCATAAGCACAGCGCGCCCGTGGCTCGTGACTACGGAGTGGTTCCGTCACAAGCATGGCGGCGCCGCGCGAACCCCCCTTCCCACACAGCGCCGCGGCGGAATTACCGCTGCGGCCAAGGGGTTAAACTATTTTAAATATTGTCATTTTAAGATCCTCGTGATTGTATGAAATTGACTGTTGTGGCTTAGGAGGGGACATTACTTTTTGTCGGCTAGGAGAGACACCATTCTGGGAAGTGCTCTCTCTAGTCGTTTCTCCAATTTTCGCATAAATATTCACGCTGCACGGGTGTGCAGCTGGCGCGACTAAGGCAAGCCCGTCTGCGCCCATCAGCGTCCCGTAGGCAGCTGTGGCCAGTCATGCTGGCGCAGCAGGCGCGCCGCTGGCACTACTAAGGCAAGCCCGTCTGCACTCGTCAGCGTCCCAGAGGCAGCCCCGGCCAGTCATGCTGGCGCAGCGAGTGTGCCGCTGGCACACCTAAGGCAAGTCCGTCTGTGCTCGTCAGTGTCCCGGAGGCGGCCGCGGCCAATCGTGCTGCTCGTTCCGTGGATTTTACTGGCCTTCGAAGGTGTTACAGCGGTGAGCAGCTTCATAGCCTTCAATCTCTGCCGCGTCCTCATATTCGTAGGTGGATGTGTCTGATTATATTAGTTCCGTCTGCTCAACGTGTGGCTATAAACTGAATAATGGGGGCATCAACAGCTCTCCACCTAGTATCGTGACGAGCAGAGGCTTGCGGGAGCCTTGTATTCAGGCGGCTCCGATCAACACACACTCACTTAACCTCATGGCTGGTGCTGACGGCCAACGGCCGTCGTGTGCACTACCTTTGTAGTGCTGCGAACGTCTGTTGACCGTCGCCGCCCCGCCCGCTCAATAAAACGTTCCGCACTAGCGCGGAACGTTCAGCGCAGTTAAGGGGCTAAGAACCATCACCAGGATGTCTTTGAGCTTCTGGTAGACAAAACAAACAAGAAATGTGTGTGGAGGGTCCAGGGGAATGTTTTACGACCCGTCTACTCGCTCCCCTTCTGTCAAGATATAAAACACACAAGAGAGTAGACCAGGTCAAGGGATGGTGTAGAGCTGTACTGGTATCGGTAACCCACCTGTATGTATGTGTGCGTAAGTAAGTGAGGAACATATGCTAGATCCATACCCATCAGACCAGCCTGTTTGCTGGAGTTTACGTCATGTGGGTTTGTTTTAGGTCATTCAACAACGCATCCGACCATGTTGTGCCGGTGCGAAGAATGAATGGCCATGCTCTAGGCATGTGGCTCATCATGGAGTGACCCTAGATAAGTGCAGTGCTCAAAAAAGATATATAGTGATAGATAAAATTGGCTACTCAAAATCACCAATGAGTTTGGGTGTGAGTTTGTGTGCCAAACGTAAAAAACACGCCGAGTAGAAAGACTACCCTCTGGCGCTGTGCAGGACGGTCGACATGTTTCAGCCAATGGGGGGGTTTCCCCAGCTTTCTTCAGGACCTATAAACATGGAATGGCTACTGCAACTACAGAAAAAGTGTGAAGTGAAAAGTATCTAACATGTACTTAAGAAAAAGGTACATATCTACCAGGGACTCTTGTCGGTAATGTGTCCACTGGAAGGAGAGAAGATTGTCTTCTTCCCATCTTTTTAGTGGGTGATGACCTCACCTCACCCGGCAAGCGCTCGGGACGATGAGGCCCAGCTCTGTCCGTCGGTACCTCCAATCTAGAGCCGAGTTAGATACTTTTCACTTCACACTTTTTAGGTTTCGCCTCGCCGAAGATGCGCTCTGCGCATCTTTTCGGCGCAGGCGAAATCCTGTTGAGAACCGTAGGGTGGCTTGGTTCGGCCCTCGTCCTTGATTGGCTGGCTCCGTAAACGGAGCCTTGCCATTGGACGAGGGGCCTGTCCGTCAATGCCGGACCAGACACGGGGGCGTTCCCGACATTCTTTGGCTTTTGCCGACGTCACGGGACGCCGGGAACGCCCCCGTGTCTGGTCCGGCATTGCCGGGACCTGCCTTTGGCATCTCATGCCTATGTACTCTTCAAGGAAGCTCTTTTTTGAGGTTTGAGCCTTTCTGATTGATGGTCAAGCGAAGGGTAGCTCTCCGAGTATGGAGACCCTAAAAGAGTGTCCGTCTGAAAGATAGCTCTGCTGTGAAGACTGCGTGATGTGTGCCAGTCCCGCCCTGTGGGAAGTTCGTGTTGTCTGGTTTGTGAATGGTGGCAGTTCTGATACCCCGTACCTCACTCACACTGCCTGATGTGTCACTCAGAGGGATAGCTCTGCTGTGAATGAGTATGTATGATTGTGAAAGGTAACATAACTCTGCCGGCCCGGACTTCTCTGTGTGAGGTGTCAGAAGGCTAGCTCTGCTGTGTGATGTGTACAAGTGGAATGTGTCTGCCTGAAGCACAGCTCTCCAGGCGGAGGGATGTGACAATCCAGCGTCCCGGGCGGGGACGAGGGTGTGTGAGTTCATGATACCTCCCGGCCATGTGCCCTGCTGGGGCAGGAAGAGCAGAGAGGCCCCCCGTGCAGCCCCCGCCCAGGGCTCCCTCACACACAGAGCCGGCTTTGAATATGCACCAAACGGCCCAGGTGTGAGAATTTTGAACAGGCAAATGTGGCGAGGAGGCGGGGCCTCCCAGCAGGACGCACACTGCCGAGGAGCCCCATGCGTACCCCTCGGACTCGCAGCTTCCCAAGCCCCCACAACTGCGTCACCGAGGGCACGCAGATCTAAGGTTAAAAGACCAGAAGTTACCCCAAACAGCTCGATTCTCGCAGTCCGGGCGCTGCGGTCCCGCCCCCGGCCCCTCCCCCGGTGCCCAGACTTGAGCTACTGCAGGAGTTAGAAACTTTGGAGCATGTTTCTCGGTGCAGGCGCTTACCTTGTGTGACTTGGAAAGCTCTCGGTCTCCTTGCCCGGTCAGAGCCCGTCCATCGAGCCTTCTCCTCCCAGGGGTGTTCTGTCCTCCTCCAGGGGTGTCGTGTCCTCCTCCAGGGGTGTCCTGTCCTCCTCCGGCAGGGTCTGTCCTCCCCTGGACTCTGCTCTCTCTGCTGTCAGGCTCTTTGTCTCGCGGGCTCCCGGGTCGCTCTCTCGCGCTCCTTATCTCGGGTGCTCTCCCGGCCTCCTCTTCCTGCCTCTGTTTCCCTCGCACGTCCAGCTCCACTTCACAAATCTCAGCCCTGCCTCCTGCGTCCCCCGCTGTCTGCTTTTCGCACCCTGTCCCACCTCGCCCCCTCCTTCCTATCTGTCTCTGCCCCTCCTTTATTTTCGATGTCCTTACTCCTCTCTCCACTTTCTGTCTGTCTCGCCCGCTTCCCTTTGTCACTCTGCTCCTGTCTCCTTTCCAGTGTCTGTTTCCTAATACTTCGCCTCTTCCCCTCACCTTGCTCTCGGTTTTCTCTCCTCAAGCTCCTAACTCGTTTCCACTTGTCAGTCCTTCTCACGCTCCTTCCTATCTGTTGCTTTCTCCCTTTGGTGTAATTACCACCTTCATTCTTTTCTACGTTCGCCCTCCTGTTTCCTCCTTGTCACTCACTGTCACTTTTATTCCTTGTTACCCAGGCTCTTTCCACTTTCTTATCTTCACATCTGCCCCTGGCTCCCACTAGACACACGTGTTTCCCTCTGTTTACCTGTCTCTCTGTCTCGACCTCCTAAGTTCCCCTTCCTTTCACACTCCCTCCTCTCTTTCTCCTCTGACTCGTTCTGTCTCTTCCGCCTTTCTTCCCACTTCTTTGTCTCTCTGCTCTTCTTGTCTCCGGCCTCTTCTCTCCTCCTCACTTCATACCTCTTCCCCCCTCTCCAACTCCTTCTTCCTCTCTGTCTCGTCCCCTCGTTTCCTCTGCCTTCCCCCCGCCCTGTTTCGGAGTCTCACTTACACCCTCTCCCTGTGTGTGTCTGACTGAGCCCTGCCTTCCAGCGCAGCCCGGGCTGAAAATACAAGGATTGGGTTTCTCCTCTGCGCTGCCCACTCCCCCTGTCCACCCCAGGCGTGTCTGAGAGAGGGAGAGCGCGGCCCAAGCCAAGGGGAGGGAGGGGGCGGAATGCGCTGTGTGTGAGTGATTCACCTCGCGGAGGTGGGGCGCGGAGAACAATGCAGGCCTCCCGGCGCAGGCAGCCGGGAGCTCAGGGCACCGCGCCTCCTGCCACGACCCCCCATCGAGCAGGCACTTACTGAGCGGGAAAACAATGCGCAGGAGTCGCAGGCATTGTGAGGGTGAGACAGGGGAGGGGGGCTGCACACAACACAATCCGACCAGCTGAACGGGACAAACAACAGCAGCGCCAGAGTGAATTATTCAGAAGTGGCCCATGTGATTACACTAGAAGCTCTGCGCCTCGGGCGCAGCTCTATGCGCTACCTATTGCTACATGCAGAAGGGGGTGGAGCTGCATAGATTAACGGCTCCTGTTGTTTCAGCTGGCCGATCAGTGTTTGGGATGAAGACACTGGGTCTGTAGGCTCGCAAGCCCTCTGTGTGTTCTGGGGCCCAGAAGTGAAAGGATTATAGGGGAACGCCTGGTTAGTCTGAGACAGGGGCAGTGTCCGTCACCTGGGACGCATGCATGTTGCAGGACCCAGCCTGTTGCATGTCCAGGCGCTCGCCTTAGTGTTTAGCCCCCACACTGCGAGACTTCGATGTGCTGCTCAGGGGTAATTTTGTTGCATTTAGTTACCGATCGTTACACCACTGCTGCAGGAGGGTGGTGCCCTGTCTTGACCGCCCTTTATGCGAAGACTGTCACCCGGATCCTACAGCAATTCGAACTCCATGCATTCCTGCCATTGGTGCAGCAGGTGCAGTAGCACCAGAGCCCGGAGGGGCCCACTGATCACCGATGATTGCTGTGTATTACGATGCAAACATCATTCCAATGCACCACTGTCCTTGCTCGCACCAGGGCCCATGGGACCCACCCCCGCCGGAATACACGCACTTTCCACGACCGCCTCTACTGCTGATGGGTTTAAAGGTCTCGTTGAATCTCGCATTTTCATTTTCTCTCCCGGAACGGACATACCATCCGTTTCATCCCAGGCATGGCTGGCCTCTGCTTCAAACAAAGTCGGTAGTTTGAGCACCGCCCGTGTGAAAGTGACACTCCTCCTTTTTTTCCACAAGAATTGAATACGCCTGCCTATACGTTTAGTATCACTTTTAAGACGGCACACTGGATTCAGGCACCTGCTGCAGAGATCTGTGACTGTATGTCCAGGAACTCCCAGGGTGTAGCGCTGACACATCCATCAGTCATCCATGCAACATTTAACATCAATCTATGGATTCTTCAGAACTTATGGTTTTTTCAAACTAGTAAAGTCACTGTGCAATATTGTACTTATGCATGGTTCGGTGTGACATCCTCAAGTGCCTTATTGATGTTTTCCAACAATACATGCAATTGCATTCTAAGACCTTCACATCATTGTATATGTTCTTTAAAAAAGTTTCAAAGCAGCTGCCTGCATCCATCTAAAAGTGGCTTGTACAAGATATGTTTCCATAAGTTGAAAAAAAGTACACAAAACTTTACTGTAAATTGAACTACAAAAACATAAGTAAATTATGTTTCATACAAAATGTAAACGTATTTTCAGTACAGTTTAATTTGCTTACAATAATAAATATATTTACATAAATAAAAAAGATAAACATTATTTTGTCTTTGCATTATTATTTACAAACAACATAAATGTTACTATGCAAATCTAGTTTAACAAAAATACAACAAATGCACTCATTCTATGTTCTATAGCAGAGTGGAGCTTCAGAGTGGAGCTTCAGAGTGCAGAATGTTAAAAGCAATGCCAATAGCTCTAACTTTAACAAAGGCGAAACCATTGCATTGTAAATGCTTGTTCTGTAGTTGCAGTAGCCATTCCATGTTTATAGGTCCTGAAGAAAGCTGGGGAAACCCCCCCATTGGCTGAAACATGTCGACCGTCCTGCACAGCGATAGACCCCAGGCCCGGCGGAGCCTTTCTTAAGGCACTGGGGATGTTACCACCCCGAGCGCTCCACTATTCCAACTTTATTGTCCTTGGGGATCTGAACTTTTACCTTGACCAGGGTTCCTTGAAAGAGGCCTTTGTGCTCTTAGATACATTTGATCTCGCCCGGCTCACCCAATGGGTTGATTTACCGACACATTCAGGGGGTCGTATTTAACACCCCATTTGCTGTAGTTTCCTCATTTTGGCCAAGGATCCTATTCCGGTCCCTTGGTCGGATCATTTTCTGACCTCTTTTTTCAGGGCCCCGAGCGGGTCCCGCCTTTGCTAGAGTTGGCCCGGTGGCTTGTAGCCGGCCGTGGACGCATCTCATGATCTCGACGGAAGGTTGGCTCAGTTTACTCCCTGGATTGCTAGTTCCGTGGGTCGTGGTTCCCCTGCCTCTTCCCTCAGGTACCAGAGAGGCCCCTCTCAACCTTGAGAAACTCAAGCAGGAGTGCAAAAAAACGGAAAGGGGTTCAGAAAGGACTAACACCCGGGGGCTAAACTTAGGCTGAGATGTAAACAAACAATGTATGGTCCTGGCACAGCTCATGCCAAAGGGGCAAAGGACTAACACCCGGGGGCTAAACCTAGGCTGAGATGTAAACAAACAATGTATGGTCCTGGCACAGCTCATGCCAAAGGGGCAAAGGACTAACACCCGGGGGCTACACCTAGGCTGAGATGTAAACAAACAATGTATGGTCCTGGCACAGCTCATGCCAAAGGGGCAAAGGACTAACACCCGGGGGCTAAACCTAGGCTGAGATGTAAACAAACAATGTATGGTCCTGGCACAGCTCATGCCAAAGGGGCGCATTACGCGACCGGCACCGATGCCGCCAGGAATCGCTCCGAGGAGATTGTCTCCATAGTCCAGTGTTTTCTGACTCCCGAGGCACAAGCGAGTATTCTTCCCTCTTCCAACTCCAGATGTGAACACCTGTCCAGCTTCTTTCTGGGGAAAATCTGCTCTGCCGGGCGTTTTCCCTCCTGCAGTTTGGACACAGAGGGCGCCCTCCTCCCCTCAAGCCCTGGCCGCTTTTGTCCCCATTCATCGATCCGGCTCCCTCAGAACTCTTAGAAGCCTGAAGTCCGCTCACATCAGGCGCTCCTGCTGCTGGACGTTAGGCCACCATCGGAAGCGATCCACCCTGAAGTCCAGGGGCTCATTAACCTGCCCCTCCAGGAGGCGAGCTAAGATCCTGCCCCTTGACCCGAGGTGCCCTGGGCGCCGTCGCCCTCTGCCCTCTCGCCTGGCACGGCCAACGGGTGCGATGACGGGATTCATGGGGTGCAGGCCTGCTCCACCGGCCCAGGCGGGATTCAGGGGTAACCGTAGTGTGAAGTCTCGGAGGCTGTCCGTGAACGCGTGGTCGCCGGTGGGAGGGCAGCCGTGATGGTGCGTGAGAGTGCGTGACCCCTCGGCGGCATTGGAGACGGGTCCCACTCACTGTTGTTGACTGACAGGCTGAGACAGGCGTTACTGGCGCGGCCTGGGGCTGGCTTAAATCTCTTCTGGAGGCCTGGATGCAACAGGCCTGCTTCCTCCAGCCTTGTCCTCGCCCCAGAGAGTGGCACGGGGTCCGCAGGGACCCTCCCTGAGCCCGCTCTTTTTAATGTTTATGTCACTTCCTTCGTTCAATTGGCAGCGGATCTGGGTGCAAAAACCATCGCCCACGCGGATGACACGAGGCCTCTGTCACTTGGAAAAAAAAATGAGGATTCTGATGACGCTGCCGAAAAATGCTTGAGCTCAGTTTTTCACTGGGTGTCTTCTGCGTAACTCAAGTGCAACGAAGAGAAATCCAAAAACCTCAGATTTTAGAGAAAGACTCTGTCCGCCCGGCTCAGCCTCACCAGCATCGACTGCCCCCACCCCCTACAAAACCTGGGGTTTGGTTCAAGGAGACCCCCACCTTCGCAACTCAGATTAAGAAGCGTTTTGGGCTTTTAAAAACTCTCAAGAAATGTTTCCCCTCCTGCCGAGGGCGGCGGGAGACGAGCCCCGGTCTTAATCTGTCTGGAGAGATGATGCCCGCTGCACTTTAACAGCATTGCCCCCTTCTCTGGGGGAGGGGGGGGGGGGGGCTCGCATCCCTCCGCTGTCTTCTCTCCCCTCCGCCCGCACCCCGCCGGGGCCTGTGGGGACTTGAAACATTCCGCGGATGGTTCGGATCCTATAACCCCCCTCATCCCCCCCCCCCTCACCTCACAGGAGTCACCCCTCCCCACTGAACCAAAACACAGACTCGTGCATTACGACCCACGAACACCTGTCCAGACACGTGGGAGTATCAGATACAGGCCCGAGGTGGGGTCTGTGTCATCCCTGCCCAGCCTGTGCCCACCCCCAGCGCCCCT